>NW_020312001.1:583322-585201 GCF_003144115.1 Tilletiopsis washingtonensis | reverse complement strand
CCCCCCCCCTCCCCCCCTTCACGCAAACGCACCTTGCCGCCGCAGAAGATCCACTTGAGGCTGCGCTGGTCCAAAATGTTCTGCAGCGTCGGCGGCAGCGCATCGGCGTCGACGAGGGCGGCGGATGACATGGTGTGCAGTGTGTGTGTGAGGCAAGACGGTGGTGGTGCAGAGTCAGGATGCCGATGCCGGCGTGCGACACGCCAAAGGCGCGCGCGCCGAGCACCGTGCGCAGCAGCCGACGTGCTTGTGGCCGGTGGACGCGCGCCGTGCGCGGTGGCCGAGTTGCGCTCCACTTCAACCTCCTTCCCCCCTTGCCCCCATTTGCTCCGCTTGCTTCCCTCCTCTTTGCCCCCCTCACTTCCCAAATGTCGCTGCATCTCTCTCCGCCTCTGCCCGCGCATGCCACGCTGCATCTCGACGGCCTCGACTTCCCGCAGCCGCTGCCTCTGGCGCGCATCGCACGCCTGCCGCGAGGCTGGCACCTGCTGGCCTGGCAGCCTGCGCCGCACAGCTCCGGCGGCATGCCAGGCGCGCCGCCGCGCAGAGGCATCTTCTTCCGAACGACGCACGCCGACGACGAGACGAGACGCGCGTGGGATCAAGACGCCCAGTCGTTGCGCAGCAGCAGCAGCAGCAGCAGCAGCAGCAGCGACAGCGACGCAGAGGCAGAGGCAGATTCGGCCCTCGCGCCTGCTGCTTCCTCCTCATCCTCCTCTGCCCACCGAGGCGCAGCGGTCCCCTATCCGCTCCCCGCGCCCGCACAGCGCGCATGGGCCATGCAGACGCGGCTCCTCTGGCGCGTGCCCCACGTGCTCCCTCGCGTCCTTTGCGGCGCCGTCGGGGCCGCCTCAAGCGAGCTGCACATCGACGCCTCGCAGTCGCTCGTGCACGCCGAGCTGCCGCGTGGCCAGCGAGCTTCGCGCGCCGAACGCGCACTCGAGGCACACCTGAACGACTCGAAGTCGGAGCGCTTCAGAGGCACACTGGCGTTTACAAGGGTGCGCTTGAGACAGAGTTGGAAAGAGGCAGTGGGAGAGGAGAGGAGTAGATGGAGCGAAGATAAGAGCTTGAGCTTGGCGGAGGCACTCGAGGAGGCAGGAGGTGAGTGTTGATTGTTGTTGTTTGTTGTGGGAGGTGGGCTCTGTACGAGAGCACACACGGTTTCGTGGGCGGGTGTGGGTGCCTTTACCCCTCTCCCCCAAGCTGACTTGTAGCCGCAAACAAACACACACACACACAGGCACCACATGTCTGCTTGCCGAGTTCGAGCTCAGCTGGCTGCTCTTCAGCAGCTTGCAAAGCTATGCCTCCTTTACGCACTGGCGCGTGTTGGTCGAGCTCTTCTGTCGATCCGGCGCGCTCCTCGGTGCGCCTTTGCCGCCCATCAGTTCCCCCACCTCCGTCGTAGGGCCCGCGCAAGCCGTCGATGTGCATCCGGCGTTCCTGCAAGTGCTCACAGCGCAGATGGGGAGTGTAAGTGGGAGCTTCTTTGAAGAGTGCGACGAAGCAAACCTGCAGGACTGGCTCGAGGGAGAATTGGGCGAGCTAAGACGCAACATCGTCTCTGCTCTAGCTGCATGGCCTCGGCCTCGCTCGAGCTCGCACAAGGCGCACTCGGAGAAGCAGGAGGAAGCGCCGCAAGACGCTCGAGCTTCTCCTCCTCATCAAGCAGAAGCAGAAGCAGAGGCAGAAGCAGAAGCAGAAGCAGCAGCGGGAGCAGGAGCGGCGCCGTTGATCGCCGCCTGGCGAGCGCTGGCCCTCTGTCTGCGCGCGCGCTTTGCGATCGACATTGAGGCAAGGCAGGACGAGGAGGTGATGCTCGAGGATGAGCTGGGCGAGGGAGAGGAGGCGCCGCTCGTTGTGCAATTATAACAAC
>NW_020312001.1:579179-581738 GCF_003144115.1 Tilletiopsis washingtonensis | reverse complement strand
CAAGACAAGCAAGACAGCATCACGCACTTGCGTTCCAGCTCGGCAATGCCCGTCACGCGCGCCTGCGTGTAGCGCACGACTTCGGCATAGAGAAAGGCGAGGGCCGCACTGCCGACGTGCGTCTGGCGGAACTTGTCGCGCGGCCGATCAAGCATCTCGCCGCCGCCTGCACTGCTGCCGACGCCCACGGCACTGCCCAAGCTGGCGGCGGCGGCGCCGAAGGACGACGTCGGCGCCGCGCTGGCGGAGGAGGGCGTGGCATGGTGCGGCGAGGCGAGGCCAGAGGCGCGCCGCGCGTAAGGCGGCAACGAGGCGCGCGGGGAGAGGGGCTGCGTGCTGCTGGAGGACGAGGCGGATGCAGAGGCGGAGGCAGAGGGAGCGTGCGAGGCGGCGCGCGACATGATGCGGGGGGGCGCCGAGGCGAGAGGAGAGAGGGCCGAGAGGGAGTCGGGACGATGGAGGCGATGAAGGCGAGGCGAGGAGGCGCCGCGTGGACCGTGCGTGCGGCCCGGCAGGGCATTACAATTGGCCAGGCGCGCATTGCCGAAGCAGCCAATACAAGACGCGGCACGGCGTCCTTGGGCGCTTGTAGCTCGAGCGATGCAAGTTGTACTGCAGCGCGGCGCGACGTTGTATGTGCGCGTGCGCGTGCGCGTGGCTGCAAGCGTCATCGCCGGCCTTCGTCGGGCCCGACAGCGCGCGCGCGCGACGGCGCTGCGCCTCTGCGCCGAGCGCTCCACCTTCCCCTTCCCCCCCTCTCTCGCCGCTCGGGGGCGCTCCGCAAGCATGTCCGACGCCCATCCCTCCTCCTCGCGCCTCTCCGACGCCCTCTCCTCGTCGGCCTCCTATCTCAACTCGCTCGCCGCCTACTCGCCCGCGCTGCCCGCGCTGCCCTCGCTGCCCTCGTCTGCCGACTCGACGCGGCACCTGCTCGACGTTGCGCCGCACCTGCTGCGCCCGCGCCTTGTATCCGCCATCGCCGCGCTGCCGGCGCCCGGCGACCAGCGCAGCAGCGCCATCACCGGCTGGGGCGGCCTGCCGCTGGCGCTCAGCCGCCCCATCTCCCTCGCCCACCCGGCACGCAGCCTGGCGCGCTTCGGCGCCGCAATCACAAGCGGCGGCGGCCTCTCGGCGGCCGAGCTGCGCGCGCGCGAAGAGAGCGCCGCCATTCTGCGCGATGCAGAACTGGCCGCCGCCGCCGCCGCCGCCGCCGCCGCCGCTGCTGCTGCTGGCACGACTGCAGGCGCGGCGAGCAAGGAGGCGAAACGCCTGCAGACGACGACGAACACCACGCAGGAGGAGGAGCATTCGTCGGAGGAAGAGGCCATCTCGTTGCTGCGCGGCTACGAGGCCACCCGTCCCGGCTCCCTCACGGGGCGCGCGCGCCGCAGAGAGGCGCGCGGCCTCGCCGTCGCCGCGCCGCGCCTGGGCCTGCGGCGCATGGGCGAGCAGGCCAGGGGACTGCTCGCGGCCGAGGAGGAGCTGGAGGGAGCACAAGGCAAGGAGGTGGGCAGGAAGACGTCGGGCAAGATGAGGACAAGGGCGCTCAAGGAGGCTAAACTGTCAGAAGAGGAGCTCAGGCAACAGAAAGAGGAGGTGGGCAGAGAGAAGCTGGACATTGGTGTTCGCCGCGTGAGTCGGGCGGTGCCCTCTCTCTCTCTCATATCCTCCTCTCTCTCCCGCGCGCCCGCCTCTTGTTTCCCCTGCCGCGCTCGGCGCTGCGAGCTGACGCCGGCGCCTCTCACACAAACAGGCACTGCTGCGCAAGGAAATCGCCGTCATCGACACGAAGCTCTCCTCGCTGCAGCTGGTGCGGCAGTCGTTGGAGGCGGCGCTGCTGGCGCTGCAGGAGCAAGAGCTGGAGCTCAACGACGAAGGCGCGGGCATCAGTGAGCTGCTCAGCCTGCAGGCGCACCGCAAAGGCATGCCCGGCGCCACAGGCTCGGGCGCGAGCAGCAGCGCGACGGCGGCAGGAGAGAGGAAGGGAGGCAGCTCGAGGAGGAGAAGAGGTGAGTGGGCGAGGGGCGAAAGGGCAGCTTCAGCGGCGGGGGAGGTGTAGGAGAGAGGCGGAGGAGTGCATAGTCACCAGTCGAAGGCAGGAGGGCGGGGGCCGGGATGAGAGCAGCTTGCGCTTGCGGAGCTAGAGCCAGCGTGGAGAAGGGCCCGCGGAGAGTCTGCGCCCCCCCTCCCCCCCATCTGGGTCCGCAGGGCCAAGGGGGGGAGGGCGAAAGCGTTGAGACTCGGCTATGCTTTCACAGAAGCCGCCTTGCTCCTTCGAGAAGTGTCGCTTGCTCAACAACTGACGCGCCTGCCGACCCTGCCCCGCCTCTCATTTGCGTGTTCTTCTACTGCCCCCCAGGTCCGCTCTTCCTGCCCTCAGAGCACGACGAGCTTCCCTCTGGCGTGGCCTTCATGGTGCGTAGCTGCAGCCCCGCATTGCAAGCGTGGCACTGCAGCGGCGGGGGGAAGGGGCGGTAGCTCAGGCCTGACTTGCTCTCTCTCTCTCTCTCTCTCTCTCTCTCTCTCTCTCTCTCTCTCTCTCTCTCTCTCTCTCTCTCT
>NW_020312001.1:569972-577390 GCF_003144115.1 Tilletiopsis washingtonensis | reverse complement strand
GGCAGCGGAGAAAGAGCGCTGCGCAGAGGCTCGGGTGAGGTGGCGCTGCCAGCGTCTGCGTCTAGGCCCTGCGACCCGCCGCGCTCGCTGCCGCGGCACTGGCCGCCGCATACGCGCCGCCCGGCACCGCCTTTGCCTCGGCGAGGAGCGCGGCAAACTTGGGCGCGGCGCGCGCGTGGGGCACGGCGCCGTCGAGCTGCGCCAGGGCGCGGAAGATGCTGCGCTGCAGCTCGGCGGCACGCTCAATGTCCTGCTTCGACGCGGCGTCCTTGGGCTTGAGCTTGAGCGTGCTGAGAATCGGCGGCGCAATGCTGTCGAGATCTGGCGCGCGCGCGAGAGAAAGAGAGGCGCTCAGCAAGGGCATCCACGAGGTCCCCCTACTGCACAACGCAGCACTCACGAGGCGCAACTTGCAGCGGCGCCACGTCGGCCAGGCGCACGAGGATCAGGTAGCACAGCACCTTGATGCCGTCCTCGTCGCTCAGGCCGGCGACGACGCGCACCATGTCTGCAACGCGGGGCGGGCCAGTCAGTCAGGAGCGAAGGGGCCGCCGAGGCCAGGGGACACGCACAGGTGTTGAGGTCGATCTTGCTCAGGCTCGTGTCGAGGAGCGTGAGCATCGTCTCGTAGGCCGTCTGCGAGAGAGAGAGAGAGAGAGCGCGCGCAATGGCGGTCAGCACCGACAAGGACAGCCAGCACCCACTCTTGCGCCGCGCACCTTGCGCAGATCCAGGCCGTCGTCCGACGTGACGGTAAAGGGGCCCATGGTGACCTTGCGCAGCAGCTCGGGGCGCGGATGCGTCTCCTGGTAGAGGAGCGGCAGCAGAATGACGAGCTGGTCGCTGATGAGGTGCGGCTTGTTGTGTGCGGCGGCATTGAGGGCAAAGACGGCGTGCCGGCGCACCTCGAGCGCCGCGTCCTGCAGCAGCGAGAGAAAGTCGAGCATCTCGGGCGCCAGCAGCTCGTCGTACGAGGCGCGGCTCTCGGTCAGCGTGAAGCGCACGGCCGAGATGACGGCGGCGCGCGTGGCGGCGCTGGGCGAGTGCAGGCGAGTCTTGAGCTGCGGCAGGTTCGTCTTTGGATCGTTGAGCGTGAGGCGCGCCAGACACTCGGCACCAATGGTGCGCGTGGCCTCCTCGGCCGTCTCGCAGTGCTCAAAGAGGGGCGTCCAGAGGCGCTGCGCAATCGACGCCAGCGCCGCGGGCGAGGCATGGCTGATGAGCTCCTTGAGCGCATGCAGCGACAGCAGGCGGCGCTTGGCGTCGTCCGTGGCAATGTGCTGCTCCAGCAGCGGCAGCACGACGGCCAGACTGCCCACGGCCATGTTGCCGAGCGCAAACGCCGCCGCACTCCTGATCTGCTCGGAGTCTGCGGCGTAGAAGGCCACGACGCCGTCGAGCACGCCGCTGCGTGCTGCCAGGTCTTCAAAGCGGCCGATCTCGCCGAGCAGCAGGAGGTTGAAGTAGATGTGCACCTCGCTCGACTTTGCCTCGCCGCGCTCCAGCGTCCTGAGTGCGCCCGTCACTACAGCCTCGGCCTGTTGGGGCGTCGAGACGAGCACGGCTCCGATGCAGCGCGCCACGGTGGCGTGCGTCTGAGCCGAAGCAGGCGTGGCGCTGCCCTTGCCCGATGCCGCCTTGAGCGTGCTCATCAGCGCCTCGATGCAGCCGGGCGCCGCGGCGGGCTGCACGCGCGCCAGCGTCTTGAAGAGCATCGTGACGGCGTCGAGGGCGGCACCCTGCATGAGCGGCGAGTGCAGCAGCAGCAGCAGGTGCGGCACGAGGCGGCTCTGCGTTGTGGGTGCGGCCGTGGCGGTGTGGAGCTCGAGCAGGAGGGAGACGGCGTGCAGCGCCATGGGCAGCAGGTTGACATCGCCCTCGGCGCCCATGAGCGGCTCGATCTCAGCAAAGATCTGTGCGCAGAGCGCGTCGTCGAGGCCGCTGCCGCCTGCGCGCCGCAGGAGCGCATCGAGCGTCTCAAACGCCGCCAGCTTGAGCGGCCGGCTGCTCTTGCGCAGCAGCGTGCTGACCTCGGCGATGCAGTCGCGCACAAAGGCCTCAAAGGCGGCGCCTTGGCAGACGCGACTGGCCGCCACCCGGCCGACGACCTTGACGGTGGCGAAGCGCGTCACCTCGTTGCGCAGACGCTCCAGCAGCTCCGGCAGACACTCGTCAAAGTGCGCGGCCAGGTCGTCGCCGGCATGTGCAAGCAGCACGCCGAGCGTCGCAATGCCGCGGTCCTTGATCTCTTGGTCCGAGTCGGGGCGCCGCAGGCGCGCAAGCACGGCGCGATAGATGTGCTCCACGTGCGCCTTGTACGCCGAGCCTGCCGGGCTGCCACTGCCGGATAGCGGGCGCAGCACGGCGACGAGCTGGCTGCACACGGCAAACGCCTCGACGGCATCGCGGTGCAGCTTGTCGTCGATCGCCGCGACGATGACGGCCACGAGCTGCGCCAGGTGTGCCTCGAAGGCCTGCGGTGCGTGAAACTGGAAGAGGACGCGCAGGAAGAGCAGCACCTCGCCGCGCAGATTGGCTCCAGAGGCACTGGCGCCGGCATCGACTCCGCGCAGCGCCTTGTCCGTCGGGCCGACGAGCAGCCCGATGTGCGCATCGAGGCCGCCGTGCAGCACCAACACGAGCTCGCGCAGCACCGTGTAGCTGGCAAAGCGCGTCGCCATCGACTTGCTGAGCATCTCGCGCGACAGAGCCTTGGCAATGCTGGGCACCAGCTGCGCGAGACGGGCGCGTGGGCTGAGAGCGACATCAGCACTCGCACTGCGCAATCTCATTTCTCCTCACTCACCTCGCGTCGCCCTCGCTCGTCTCCATCGCATCTCTCTTCCGCTTGAGCGCTCCCGGACTGGCGCCAATGACGTCGGTCAGCTGCGGCGTGCCAGCATGCAGCTGCAGCTGGCGCAGCAGCGCCAGGAACGTCTGCAGCACCTCGATGCGCACGCTCTCCTCTCGCTCCGAGAAGCGCGAGACGAGCTCCGGCGCGACGCTCTGCACAAAGGCCAGCAGCTGCTCGTGCCGCGTCGTCACGGCCGCGGCAATGACCTTGGCGGCGGCGCGGCGCACCTTCCAGGAGAGGTCGTCGTCGTCCGAGTAGCTGTGGCGAGAGGGGCCGAGGCGGGTGTCAGCTCAACAACGGCAGGTGCCTTGCTGCCCGATTCTCGACCCACTCAGCCTCATCGAGCATCTCCTCGTCATCCTCATCCTCCTCGTCCGCCATCTCGTCATCCGAGTCGTCGCCGCCTGCATAGTTCTGTTGTCGCAAGAGGCTTCAGCACATCACCCTCGCTGGGCTTCGTTCTACGCCCGCGCTGGCTGCTCACTGGGTCGTGGCGCAGCAGCTTGACCGCCTCATCGACGATCTGAATCACGAACGGCGTGACGTCGGCGGGGCAGCGCAAGAGAATCGCCTCCATCGCCTGCAGTGTAGCCTCGCGCAGCTCGTCGTCCTCGCTCTGCACGGCCGCCAGGATGCGCGGCATCAGCTCCGGCAATCGTCTGCCAATCCTCGCCGCACAAGTCCTCGCGAGCGTCGCCACGAGCTGCACCATCGTCCTGGCCTTTTCCTGCTCCTTCGCTCCCGCCGCGCCGCTCGCGGCATCGAGCGCGGTGATGATGGCCGAGGCAAGGGCCGTGAAGATCTCGGACGTGCTGGAGGCGGCCAACGCGCCGAGGGCAAGCACGGCACGCTTGCGAACGGCGGCGCGATCGTGGGGCAACGAGGCGAGAAGAGCCTCGAGAGAGGCGCGCTGCAAGCCCTTGTCGGAGGAGGGAATGGAGGGGAAGCGAGAGTAGAGATCGGCCAGGAGATCGAGACTGTCGATGAGCAGCTCTTGTGATGAGGAAGCCTGCGAGAGGAGCGCACACAGCATGAGTGGGACACCTGACAGAGCCTCTTACGCTGCAAGCAGAAAGCGTACCTCGCCGATCTGCGCCAGCAACTTGGGCGCCAGCTTGGCACCCGCCATCGTCGAGATGTCCGACTCGAGCGGCAGTTCCGCCAGCACCGTCTTGAGGCCTGGTGCGCCAGTGCGTGTCGTGAGCTCTCTGGCTTCGTGGCTCGGCATCCCATGCACCGGCTCACCGAGCGAAGCAATGTCGCGCTGCTCCTCCTCCTTGGACGAGATGAACTCCGTGAGGCGATCGACGATCGTCTGCATCTGCGCCGGTCTGATTCTCGCGACCAGAATGCCCAGACTTGACCCCCCAGGCGCCGCACATCAGCCCACTTTGCTGGCTTTGCCATCTCTCTGCGCGCCGCCCGCGAACTCACCAGCGCACAGCCATGTTCTTCACCTCGCCATTCTTGTCGCGCAGCGTGTCGAGCACGCGCGCCACCACTTGCGTCTCGAGCTGAGCATCGAGCGGTGCGGCCGAGACGTCTTTGCGCAGCTCGCTCATGAGATCGTTGAGCGCCATGTACCTGCGCCGGTGAGCAGCCAGATAGCGTCAGCTGACGCGCACACTTGCGCAGGCTGGCAAGACGCAACCGGCCACACGCACCGGAAGTCGGCGTCGCTGGAACGCATCTGGAGCGGCAAGCAGCAGCAGAGGGTCAGCAGTATGCTTGCAGAGGCGGCAGCTCGGCATGCTAGCCAAAGCGCACCTTCTCCAGCAGCGCCGAGACGCCGACGATGATGCGCGACGACATGCTGGGGCTGGGCGCGGGCAGCTGAGCGAGCGAGCGCACGGCGGCGCCGCTGGACCGCGAATGAGGGTGGGAAGGGTGGGCGGCGAGGCGGAGGCAGAGAGCCAAGGGGCACGAGGTGGACAAAGGTGAGCCGCAGAGCGAGCGCTCCAGGCGTTGGGAGCGGGCAAGGAGGAGGTGCGGAGCGGGCACGGAGGTGGAGCAGAGCGAGGTGCGGAGCGGACACGGAGGAGGTGGAGCAGAGCGAGGCGCTCGCGAAGCTGCCTCGTTCATCAGGAGCGCTCATCGCGCGCGCGCGCCTCGCTGTGGAGGCCGGCTGACGAGCTCATGACGGCGCGGAGTCGGTCACGTGGGCAGTCGCGCTGGACCCGTTCCTGGTGCGCCAGAGTGCACGGACCGCCGTGGGAGCAGGCACCCTGGTTCTGCGCCTCCTGAGCTCCTTCCTCTGCGCGTGCGCCGCCCTCGCCTCGACGCAGCTCCTTGCCGGAGCTCAGGAGCCAGAACAATCCTGGGCCTCTGCTTCCTCTCAGCGGGAGAAGGTCAGCTGGCCGGCGGGCGGCGGCGATGTGCGGGGCGCCGGCCGGCGGGTGCGTTGGCGGCGCGGCTCGGCGGAGCAGGGAGCGTGGCTTAGCAGCGCGAACGTGCGCTCGCCGCGCATGGCACGCGCACACGACCTGGCGCGCGCACGCCCTCGTCACGCGACGTGCGCACTCTTGCCTCCGTCAGGCTGTTCGCTGCGCTGCTGCGGTGCCTGCGCTGCCGGCTGCTGCTGCTGAGATGCTGCTGCTGCAACGCGCGCGGAGAAGGAGGGAGATGGAGATCAGCAGCGCAGAAACGGCGCACGACGATCGGTACGGCTGGACACAGGCCGCGTGAGAGGAGGCAGAGGCGGAGGCGAGCGCACGCGCCCTGACGCCGAGGAGGCCTGCCTGCTCTTCCAAGCACAAGGCAAGGCAGCGGCCCAGTCTCCTCTCCGCCCGCCCGCCCGGCTCTCCTCCGCACAGACCGACGCACGCTGCAGCGGCAAGGCAGTGCCAACTTTTGCGGACGCTGGAGAGCTGGTGCGAGCAGCACGCGCCTGACGCTACTGAGCTGCTTGCTGGGCGAAGGGCACGGCAGTGCATGCGCTGCCCTTCCTTCTCCTCCACCATCCCACTTGTCCGTCTCACATGCCCGCACTGCTGTCCACGCCCTTTGCCTCGCCGAGTCCTGCATTCTCTCTGCACGATCCGAGTCGCCGCCTGACCAGCAGCAGCCGCGCCAGCACCTCGCGCCAGTCCCGCACCGTCGGCTTCGCGGCAAGCAGCAGCAGCAGCAGCAGCAGCAGCAGCAGCAGCAGCAGCAGCAGCAGCAGCAGCAGCAGCAGCAGCAGCAGCAGCAGCAGCGCTCCTCTCTTTGCGCTGCCTCTGCCCGCGACTCGCGCCATGAGTGGCCTTGCTGCCTCGTCGCCCGCGCACAAGGCGCCGCGCGACTCGAAGCGGCGCGCCACGCATTCGCAAATCGAGCGCCGCCGCCGCGAGAAGATCAACGACTGTCTCCTCACGCTCTGCTCGCTCGTGCCGGCGTGCGTTGCCGAGGTCGAGGCGCGCAGGGAGGCCGAGCGGCAGGAGGCCGCCGCCGCGGCGCAGCCGAGCAGCGCCGCGGGCGGCGCCGGCAAACGCAAGCGCTCCAGACGCAAGGAGAAGAAGGAACAGTCGACGACGGCAGAGGAGGGCGCCAAAGAGGAGGAACTGGGATTGCACAAGTTGGAGGTGTTGACTCATGCCATCGGTGAGGGCCAATTCTGTCGTTTGGGCTTCGAGAGAGAGAGTGACGCTGCTCTTCTCCGTCTCTCTCGCTGACCCGAAGCCTCGCTCGCCGTGGGGGGGCCGGCTGTTCAGAGTACATCTACGAGCTGCAATCTCGCATCTCCAGCCTCGAGGCCTCTCTCAAGTCTTGCTCCTCCTCCTCCTCCTCTTCCTCCGTCGGGGGCGGGGCGGCGGGGCTGCCTTCCTCGGGCCTCTCCTCCTCTGTCCTGCCCGGCCTCTTCTCGCCCGCCTCGTCCATGGCGTTTCACTTCGCCGCGCGCAGCGCCACCAGTCCCATCATGTCGCTCTCTGCCGAGTCGCCCATTCTGCGCCGCGGCTCCGGCTCCGCTGCTGGCGGCGGCGGCTGCGCCTCTACAAATGGAGGAGGAGGCAACGGCAAGAGCAGCAACAGCAACGGCACCTCGTCTTTTCCCAGCACGCCCGCCTGGCCCATGCTGCCCTCCTCTCTGCTGCCTTTGCCTCCTTCCCAACCACTTCCTCCCTCTGCCATCTCCCCCATCTCCACCTCCTTCTCGTCTTCTTCTTCTTCTTCTTCTGCTGCTGCAGTGCCTCGCAGTAGTGCTCCCGCCTCCTCCCTCTCCTCGGCCGACTCCTATGGCGCCTCGGCGCGCTCGCGCGCACAGGCGGCAGAGGCCGAACTGCTGCTGAGCTTCAGCACCAGTCCCGAGGCCCTGCGGCCGCTGCAGAGTCCCGAGATGCTGCGCCCCACGTCAAACGTGCGCGATGCACTGGCCGACGTGGGCAGATTGTCGCCTGGCATTTGAAAAGGCAAGGCTGCGTCGTTCCGCGCGCGCGGCCTCAGAGATCGAGATATCCCCCCCCCCCTCCCTCCTCTTTTCACCCTGCCCGCTTTGGGCACGCGAGACACATTTTCGCATGGCTGTACCACCCCACTCCTCCCCCTCTTTGCCTCCGTGCGGCGCAATGCCATCTGCCCATCTGCTTCT
>NW_020312001.1:567563-569537 GCF_003144115.1 Tilletiopsis washingtonensis | reverse complement strand
GTTCGAAGACACTCACAGGCATCCGCCATCGTCCCACCTCCTCGGTGCGCCAGCCGCACTTCCTGGCGAGCGCCAGGAAGCGCATGTCCTTGTGTGCCAGCTGGGGGCGATGGTGCGAAAAGAAGACGAGCGCACAGGGCGTCTGTGGTGCGGCACTGCGGCCCTCTGGCGGCGCATCATGCGCCGTGGAGCGCGAGCGCGAGCGCGGCGACGAGGAGGATGCCTCGTCGGCCGTCGCGCTGCTGCTGCTGCTGCTGCGAGCAGAGGCAGACGCCTCAGACTGCGACGAAGACTGCGGCGATACCGAGGCGCAGGAAGGCGCAGCAGAGAGAGTGTGGTAGAGTGTCTTGAGCAGCGCGGGGTGCGCCTGATGGTTGAAGACCAAGTCGGAGAGAAGGAGCAGGTCGAACCTCGGCGCCGCCGCAGACGCACTCGAGTCACATGGCAGATGCGAGAGCAGCGCGGCTGGATCTGTGCCCCATACGAATCCCTGCTCTCATGCCGCTACATCAGCCTCTATCCTCCCCCACAAGCGCAGCACGAGAGCAAAGAAGAACGTACCTCAGCAATGCCTCCGACGGCCTCTACATTGCGGCGCAGATTCGCAAGCAGCTCAATGTCGGGCCAGTCGCTCGCCACCGTCGTTGCGGCGCCGCGCTTGCGCGCCACGACGCACGGCAGGCCGGCGGCGGCGCCGAGCTCCAAGACGGAGCGCTGTGCGAGCAGCGTGGGGGCATGGGCGTTGAGGAAGCGCGAGAGGACGGGCGCGGCGTTCCAGAGATGATGCCCCCATAATGGATGTGCGCCGACGAGATGCAGCAGGATGTCTTGTGCGGCGCCATCGGCGGAGGAGAGGCCGAGCGAAGGGGGAGCAGGGGGGAGTGTGAAGTGCGCGGTGGAGGGAGGAGGAGTGGCCGGACGGAAAGAGGCGGGCTCGGTGAAGAGGGAGAGATCGGTGGAGCCGGCGTCGGAGAGGGGAGAGGAGGCGCGAGACATGCTTATTGCGCACGAAGATGCGTCGAAGGTCGGAGCGGTGGAGGTGAGCGAGGTGGAGCGCAAGCAAGCAAGCAAGCCTCGAAGGCGCGCGCGCGCGCTTGCCGCAAGGGTGCCCGCCGCTCTGCTGACATAAGCAGCACGCCCGCTCGGCGTCGAGCCCGCACTGCTCCCACGCTGCTCGGGCCACCGGCTCTCCCAGACTTGCCGAGCGCGCGCGGCTCTCCACCTTCCTCTTCCTGCCCACCACCCACCTCGCCGCGATGACACCGCCGCACATCGACCCCTCGCGCCTGCACCGCACCGCGCTCGCCGCGCTGCCCGACATTCTCGCCGAGCTGCCGTACCGCGCACGCTACGCCGTCTGGGGCAACGTGCGCTATGCCTATCTCGACATTGCCGGCCCCGTGCTCGACACGCGCGACGGCTGCGAGGCGCCACATGCCGAGCAAAGCGGCAAGGCCGTCGTCACCGAGACGGTGCTGTGTCTGCATGGCGAGCCGTGAGTGATGATGTTGTGTTGCGCGCAATGGCAAAGCAACAGCACCATGCGCCCAGCCCCGCTGCCCAGCCTGGCCCCGCCCGTCTGTTTGTGTGCGCGCGCGAGACGTGCCTCTGTCTTTGCCGAGTCCAGATTGGGCTCACTCTCTCTTCCTCTGCAGTTCAGTATGTGTTGCCACTTCACCGCGTGCTCGGTCTTGCCACGCATGGGCCCCCTGAAGTGATCCCTGTGCTCAAACAACCAACAGTGGGGCTATCTCTACCGCAAGATGATCCCCGGCTTTCTCACCGCCTGTGCCCCTCGTCCGCACGCCACACCAGAGCAGCGCTACGTGCGGCGGCGCGTGCTGGTGCCCGATCTCATCGGGTAAGTGCTGGTGGTGGTGGTGCGCGTCCAGGGACACTCTCTTCCTCGCCCTCGCACCTCTCTGCGCAGAGGTAGGGCAGGCCTTTTGCCCTCCTTACCGTGCCCCCGCCCCC